>NC_055685.1:1430393-1453487 GCF_017639745.1 Melanotaenia boesemani
ACCTTCGTCTGACTCTGGTCTGGACTCTGGTCTGGACCCTGGTCTGGACTCTGGTCTGCACTCTGGTGTGGACTCATGTATGGGCTCTGTCCGGACTCTGGTCTGGATCCTGGTCTGGACTTTGGTCTGCACCCTGGTCTGGACCCTGTTTGGACCCTGTCCAGACTCTGGTCCGGACCCTGGTCTGAACTCTGGTCTGGACCCTGTCTGGACCCTGTCCATACTCTGGTCTGGACCCTGGTCTGAGTTCTGGCCTGCATTCTGGTCTGGACCCTTTCCAGACTCTGGTCTGGACTCTGGTCTGACTCTGGTCTGGACCCTGGTCTGACTCTGGTCTGGACTCTGGTCTGCACTTTGGTCTGTACCCTGTCTGGACTCTGATCTGGACCCTGCTCTGGACTTTGGTCTGCACCCTGGTCTGGACCCTGTGTGGACCCTGTCCAGACTCTGGTCCGGACCCTGGTTTGGACACTGGTCTGGACCCTATCTAGACTCTGGTCTTGACTCTTGGTCTATTTGGAGGCACACGAGCGCCCTCAAAAACAAACAAAAAAAAAAAAAAGAATATCACCACTTTTCTACACTAAAACCCTCATTTCCACGTCAAGTTAATGAGCGCTGGACTCTGGTCTGGACCCTGTCTGGACCCTGGTCTGGACTCATGCATGGACCCTGGTCTGGACTTTGGTCTGCACCCTGGTCTGGACCCTGTTTGGACCCTGTCCAGACTCTGGTCTGGACCCTGTCTGGACCCTGGTCTGGATTTTGGTCTGCATTCTGGTCTGGACCCTTTCCAGACTCTGGTCTGGACCCTGGTCTGACTCTGGTCTGGACTCTGGTCTGCACTCTGGTCTGGATCCTGTCTGGACCCTGGTCTGGATTTTGGTCTGCACTCTGGTCTGGACCCTGTCCAGACTCTGGTCTGGACCTTCGTCTGACTCTGGTCTGGACTCATGTATGGGCCGTGTCCGGACTCTGGTCTGGATCCTGGTCTGGACTTTGGTCTGCACCCTGGTCTGGATCCTGTTTGGACCCTGTCCAGACTCTGGTCCGGACCCTGGTCTGCACTCTGGTCTGGACCCTGTCTGGACCCTGTCCGGACCCTGGTCTGGACTTTGGTCTGCACCCTGGTCTGGACCCTGTTTGGACCCTGTCCAGACTCTGGTCTGGACCCTGTCTGGACCCTGGTCTGAGTTTTGAACTGCATTCTGGTCTGGACCCTTTCCAGACTCTGGTCTGGACTCTGGTCTGACTCTGGTCTGGACCCTGGTCTGACTCTGGTCTGGACTCTGGTCTGCACTTTTGTCTGTACCCTGTCTGGACTCTGGTCTGGACTCATGTATGGGCCCTGTCTGGACTCTGGTCTGGACTCTGGTCTGGACCCTGGTCTGGACTCTGGTCTGGATTCATGTATGAGCCCTGTCTGGACTCTGGTCTGCACTCTGGTCTTGACCCTGTCTGGACCCTGTCCAGCACCGTGGTCTGGACTCATGTATAGGCCCTGTCTGGATTCTGGTCTGGACTCTGGTCTGCACTCTGATTCTGGATCCTGTCTTGACCCTGGTCTGGATTTCGGTCTGCATTCTGGTATGTACCCTGTCCAGACTCTGGTCTGGACCCTGTCTGGACCCTGTTATGGACTCTGGTCTGGACTCTGGTCTGGACTCTTGTCTGACTCTGGTCTGGACTCTGGTCTGGACTCTGGTCTGGACTCTTGTATGGACACTGGTCTGCACTCTGGTCTGGACCCTGTCTGGACCCTGTCTAGACTCTGGTCTGGACCCTGGTCTGGACTCATCTATGGGCCCTGTCTGGACTCTGGGCTGGACCCTGGCCTGTCTCTGGTCTGGACCCTGGTCTGACTCTGGTCTGGACTCTGGTCTGGACCCTGGTCTGGTCTGGATTCTGGTCTGGACTCAGGTCTGGTCTCTGGCCTGGACCCTGTCTGCACCCTGGTCTGGACTCTGGTCTGCACTCTGGCCTTGACCCTGTCTGGACCCTGTTCGGACTCTGGTCTGGACACTGGTCTGGATTTTGGTCTGCACTCTGGTCTGGACTCTGGTCTGGACCCTATCTAGACTCTGGTCTGGACCCTGGTCTGGACTAATCTATGGGCCCTGTCTGGACTCTGGGCTGGACCCTGGCCTGACTCTGGTCTGGACTCTGGTCTGGACTCTGGTCTGGACTCATGTATGGGCCCTGTCTGGACTCTGGTCTGGATCCTGGTCTGGACCCTGTTTGGACCCTGTCCAGACTCTGGACGGGATCCTGGTTTGGACTCTGGTCTGGACACTGTCTGCACTCTGGTCTGGACCCTGATCTGGACTTTGGCCTGCACCCTCGTCTGGACCCTGTTTGGACCCTGTCCAGACTCTGGTCTGGACCCTGTCTGGACCCTTGTCTGGATTTTGGTCTGCATTCTGGTCTGGACCCTTTCCAGACTCTGGTCTGGACCCATGTCTGACTCTGGTCTGGACCATGGTCTGACGCTGGTCTGGACTCTGGTCTGGACTCTGGACTGGACTCTGGTCTATACCCTGTGTGGACCCTGTCGGGACTCTGGTCTGGACCCTGGTCTGGACTCATGTATGGGCCCTGTCTGGACTCTGGTCTGGACCCTGTCCGGACTCTGGTCTGCACTCTGGTCTGGACCCTGTTTGGACCCTGTCCAGACTCTGGCCCGGACCCTGGTCTGGATTCTTGTCTGGACTCTGGTCTGCACTCTGGTCTGACTCTGGTCTGGACTCTGGTCTGCACTCTGGTCTGGACCCTGGTCTGGACTCTGGTCTGGACTCATGTATGGGCCCTGTCTTGACTCTGGTCTGCACTCTGGTCTGGATTCATGTATGAGCCCTGTCTGGACTCTGGTCTGCACTCTGGTCTTGACCCTGTCTGGACCCTGTCCAGCCTCTGGTCCGGACTCTGGTCTGGACTCTGATCTGGACCTTGTCTGGACCCTGGTCTGACTCTGGTCTGGACTCTGGTCTGGACCCTGGTCTGGACTCTGGTCTGGACTCTGGTTTGGACCCTGGTCAGGACTCAGGTCTGGTCTCTGGCCTGGACCCTGGTCAGCACCGTGGTCTGGACTCATGTATAGGCCCTGTCTGGATTCTGGTCTGGACTCTGGTCTGCACTCTGGTCTGGACCCTGATCTGGACTTTGGTCTGCACCCTGGTCTGGATTTCGGTCTGCATTCTGGTATGGACCCTGTCCAGACTCTGGTCTGGACCCTGTCTGGACCCTGTTATGGACTCTGGTCTGGAATCTGGTCTGGACTCTTGTCTGACTCTGGTCTGGACTCTTGTATGGACTCTGGTCTGCACTCTGGTCTGGACCCTGTCTGGACCCTGTCCGGACTCTGGTCTGGACCCTGGTCTGGACTCATGTATGGGCCCTGTCTGGACTCTGGTCTGCACTCTGGTCTGACTCTGGTCTGGACTCTGGTCTGCACTCTGGTCTGGACCCTGATCTGGACTCTGGTCTGGACTCATGTATGGGCCCTGTCTGGACCCTGGTCTGAGTTTTGGACTGCATTCTGGTCTGGACCCTTTCCAGACTCTGGTCTGGACTCTGGTCTGACTCTGGTCTGGACCCTGGTCTGACTCTGGTCTGGACTCTGGTCTGCACTTTTGTTTGTACCCTGTCTGGACTCTGGTCTGGACTCATGTATGGGCCCTGTCTGGACTCTGGTCTGGACTCTGGTCTGGACCCTGGTCTGGACTCTGGTCTGGATTCATGTATGAGCCCTGTCTGGACTCTGGTCTGCACTCTGGTCTTGACCCTGTCTGGACCCTGTCCAGCACCGTGGTCTGGACTCATGTATAGGCCCTGTCTGGATTCTGGTCTGGACTCTGGTCTGCACTCTGATTCTGGATCCTGTCTTGACCCTGGTCTGGATTTCGGTCTGCATTCTGGTATGTACCCTGTCCAGACTCTGGTCTGGACCCTGTCTGGACCCTGTTATGGACTCTGGTCTGGACTCTGGTCTGGACTCTTGTCTGACTCTGGTCTGGACTCTTGTATGGACACTGGTCTGCACTCTGGTCTGGACCCTGTCTGGACCCTGTCTAGACTCTGGTCTGGACCCTGGTCTGGACTCATCTATGGGCCCTGTCTGGACTCTGGGCTGGACCCTGGCCTGTCTCTGGTCTGGACCCTGGTCTGACTCTGGTCTGGACTGTGGTCTGGACCCTGGTCTGGTCTGGATTCTGATCTGGACTCAGGTCTGGTCTCTGGCCTGGACCCTGTCTGCACCCTGGTCTGGACTCATGTATGGGCCCTGTCCGACTCTGGTCTGGACTCTGGTCTGCACTCTGGCCTTGACCCTGTCTGGACCCTGTTCGGACTCTGGTCTGGACACTGGTCTGGATTTTGGTCTGCACTCTGGTCTGGACTCTGGTCTGGACCCTATCTAGACTCTGGTCTGGACCCTGGTCTGGACTCATCTATGGGCCCTGTCTGGACTCTGGGCTGGACCCTGGCCTGACTCTGGACTGGACTCTGGTCTGGACTCTGGTCTGGACTCATGTATGGGCCCTGTCTGGACTCTGGTCTGGATCCTGGTCTGGACCCTGTTTGGACCCTGTCCAGACTCTGGACGGGATCCTGGTTTGAACTCTGGTCTGGACCCTGATCTGGACTTTGGTCTGCACCATGGTCTGGACCCTGTTTGGACCCTGTCCAGACTCTGGTCTGGACCCTGTCTGGACCCTGGTCTGGATTTTGGTCTGCATTCTGGTCTGGACCCTTTCCAGACTCTGGTCTGGACCCATGTCTGACTCTGGTCTGGACCCTGGTCTGACGCTGGTCTGGACTCTGGTCTGGACTCTGGACTGGACTCTGGTCTATACCCTGTCTGGACCCTGTAGGGACTCTGGTCTGGACCCTGGTCTGGACTCATGTATGGGCCCTGTCTGGACTCTGGTCTGGACTCTGTCTGGACTCTGGTCTGCACCCTAGTCTGGACCCTGTTTGGACCCTGTCCAGACTCTGGTCCGGACCCTGGGTTGGACTCTCGTCTGGACCCTATCTAGACTCTGGTCTGGACCCTGGTCTGGACTCATCTATGGGCCCTGTCTGGATTCTGGTCTCGACCCTGATCTGGACACATCTATGGGTCGTGTCTGGACTCTGGTCTGGACTCTGGTCTGCTCCCTGTGTGGACCCTGTCCGGACTCTGGTCTAGACCCTGGTCTGGACTCATGTATGGGCCCTGTCTGGACTCTGGTCTGGACTCTGGTCTGCAATCTGGTCTGGACCCTGTCTGGACCCTGTCAGGACTCTGGTCTGGACCCTGGTCTGGACTCATGTATGGGCACGATCTAGACTCTGGTCTGGACCCTGGTCTGGACTCATCTTTGGGCCCTGTCTGGATTCTGGTCTGGACTCTGGCATGTACTCTGGTCTGGACCCTGGTCTGGATTTTGGTCTGCATTCTGGTCTGGACCCTTTCCAGACTCTGGTCTGGAACCATGACTGACTCTGGTCTGGACCCTGGTCTGACTCTGGTCTGGACTCTGGTCTGCACTCTGGTCTGGACTCATGTTTGAGCCCTGTCTGGATCCTGTCCAGCCTCTGGTCCGGATTCTGGTCTGGACTCTGATCTGGACCTTGTCTGGACCCTGGTCTGACTCTGGTCTGGACTCTGGTCTGGACCCTGGTGTGACTCTGGTCTGGACTCTGGTTTGGACCCTGGTCTGGACTCAGGTCTGGTCTCTTGCCTAGACCCTGTCTACACCCTGGTCTGGATTCATGTATGGGCCCTGTCTGGGCTCTGGTCTGGAGTCTGGTCTGCACTCTGGTCTGGACCCTTTCCAGACTCTGGTCTGGACCCATGTCTGACTCTGGTCTGGACCCTGGTCTGACTCTGGTCTGGACTCTGGTCTGAACTCTGGTCTGGACTCATGTATGAGCCCTGTCTGGACTCTGGTCTGCATTCTGGTCTTGACCCTGTCTGGACCCTGTCCAGCCTCTGGTCCGGATTCTGGTATGGACTCTGATCTGGACCTCTTCTTGACCCTGGTCTGACTCTGGTCTGGACTCTGGTTTGGACCCTGGTCAGGACTCAGATCTGGTGTCTGGCCTGGACCCTGTTTGCACCCTGGTCTGGACTCATGAATGGGCCCTGTCCGACTCTGGTCTGGACTCTGGTCTGCACTCTGGCCTTGACCCTGTCTGGACCCTGTTCGGACTCTGGTCTGGACACTGGTCTGGATTTTGGTCTGCACTCTGGTCTGGACTCTGGTCTGGACCCTATCTAGACTCTGGTCTGGACCCTGGTCTGGACTCATCTATGGGCCCTGTCTGGACTCTGGTCTGGACCCTGTCTAGACCCTGTCCGGACTCTGGTCTGGACTCATGTATGGGCCCTGTCTGGACTCTGGTCTAGACTCTGGTCTGCACTCTGGTCTGGACCCTGTCTGGACTCTGGTCTGGACCCTGATCTGGACGTTGGTCTGCACCCTGGTCTGGACCCTGTTTGGACCCTGTCCAGACTCTGGTCTGGACCCTGGTCTGGATGTTGGTCTGCATTCTGGTCTGGACCCTTTCCAGACTCTGGTCTGGACCCATGTCTGACTCTGGTCTGGACCCTGGTCTGACGCTGGTCTGGACTCTGGTCTGGACTCTGGACTGGACTCTGGTCTGGACTCATCTATGGGTCCTGTCTGGACTCTGGTCTGGACTCTGGTCTGGACTCTGGTCTGGACTCATCTATGGGCCCTGTCTGGATTCTGGTCTGCACTCTGGTCTGGACCCTGATCTGGACTCATCTATAGGTCCTGTCTGGACTCTGGTCTGGACTCTGGTCTGGACTCTGGTCTGCACCCTGTGTGGACCCTGTCCGGACTCTGGTCTGGACTCATGTATGGGCCCTGTCTGGACTCTGGTCTGGATTCTGGTCTGCACTCTGGTCTGGACCCTGTCTGGACCCTGTCAGGACTCTGGTCTGGACCCTGGTCTGGACTCATGTATGGGCCCTATCTAGACTCTGGTCTGGACCCTGGTCTGGACTCATCTATTGGCCCTGTCTGGATTCTTGTCTGGACGCTGGTCTGCACTCTGGTCTGGACCCTGACTGGACCCTGGTCTGGATTTTGGTCTGCATTCTGGTCTGGACCCTTTCCAGACTCTGGTCTGGACCCATGTCTGACTCTGGTCTGGACCCTGGTCTGACTCTGGTCTGGACTCTGGTCTGCACTCTGGTCTGGACTCATGTATGAGCCCTGTCTGGACTCTGGTCTGCATTCTGGTCTTGACCCTGTCTGGACCCTGTCCAGCCTCTGGTCCGGATTCTGGTCCTGACTCTGATCTTGACCTTGTCTGGACCCTGGTCTGACTCTGGTCTGGACTCTGGTCTGGACCCTGGTGTGACTCTGGTCTGGACTCTGGTCTGGACTCATGTTTGAGCCCTGTCTGGATCCTGTCCAGCCTCTGGTCCGGATTCTGGTCTGGACTCTGATCTGGACCTTGTCTGGACCCTGGTCTGACTCTGGTCTGGACTCTGGTCTGGACCCTGGTGTGACTCTGGTCTGGACTCTGGTTTGGACCCTGGTCTGGACTCAGGTCTGGTCTCTTGCCTAGACCCTGTCTACACCCTGGTCTGGATTCATGTATGGGCCCTGTCTGGGCTCTGGTCTGGAGTCTGGTCTGCACTCTGGTCTGGACCCTTTCCAGACTCTGGTCTGGACCCATGTCTGACTCTGGTCTGGACCCTGGTCTGACTCTGGTCTGGACTCTGGTCTGAACTCTGGTCTGGACTCATGTATGAGCCCTGTCTGGACTCTGGTCTGCATTCTGGTCTTGACCCTGTCTGGACCCTGTCCAGCCTCTGGTCCGGATTCTGGTATGGACTCTGATCTGGACCTCTTCTTGACCCTGGTCTGACTCTGGTCTGGACTCTGGTTTGGACCCTGGTCAGGACTCAGATCTGGTGTCTGGCCTGGACCCTGTTTGCACCCTGGTCTGGACTCATGAATGGGCCCTGTCCGACTCTGGTCTGGACTCTGGTCTGCACTCTGGCCTTGACCCTGTCTGGACCCTGTTCGGACTCTGGTCTGGACACTGGTCTGGATTTTGGTCTGCACTCTGGTCTGGACTCTGGTCTGGACCCTATCTAGACTCTGGTCTGGACCCTGGTCTGGACTCATCTATGGGCCCTGTCTGGACTCTGGTCTGGACCCTGTCTAGACCCTGTCCGGACTCTGGTCTGGACTCATGTATGGGCCCTGTCTGGACTCAGGTCTAGACTCTGGTCTGCACTCTGGTCTGGACCCTGTCTGGACTCTGGTCTGGACCCTGATCTGGACGTTGGTCTGCACCCTGGTCTGGACCCTGTTTGGACCCTGTCCAGACTCTGGTCTGGACCCTGGTCTGGATGTTGGTCTGCATTCTGGTCTGGACCCTTTCCAGACTCTGGTCTGGACCCATGTCTGACTCTGGTCTGGACCCTGGTCTGACGCTGGTCTGGACTCTGGTCTGGACTCTGGACTGGACTCTGGTCTGGACTCATCTATGGGTCCTGTCTGGACTCTGGTCTGGACTCTGGTCTGGACTCATCTATGGGCCCTGTCTGGATTCTGGTCTGCACTCTGGTCTGGACCCTGATCTGGACTCATCTATAGGTCCTGTCTGGACTCTGGTCTGGACTCTGGTCTGGACTCTGGTCTGCACCCTGTGTGGACCCTGTCCGGACTCTGGTCTGGACTCATGTATGGGCCCTGTCTGGACTCTGGTCTGGATTCTGGTCTGCACTCTGGTCTGGACCCTGTCTGGACCCTGTCAGGACTCTGGTCTGGACCCTGGTCTGGACTCATGTATGGGCCCTATCTAGACTCTGGTCTGGACCCTGGTCTGGACTCATCTATTGGCCCTGTCTGGATTCTTGTCTGGACGCTGGTCTGCACTCTGGTCTGGACCCTGTCTGGACCCTGGTCTGGATTTTGGTCTGCATTCTGGTCTGGACCCTTTCCAGACTCTGGTCTGGACCCATGTCTGACTCTGGTCTGGACCCTGGTCTGACTCTGGTCTGGACTCTGGTCTGCACTCTGGTCTGGACTCATGTATGAGCCCTGTCTGGACTCTGGTCTGCATTCTGGTCTTGACCCTGTCTGGACCCTGTCCAGCCTCTGGTCCGGATTCTGGTCCTGACTCTGATCTTGACCTTGTCTGGACCCTGGTCTGACTCTGGTCTGGACTCTGGTTTGGACCCTGGTCTGGACTCAGGTCTGGTCTCTGGCCTGGACCCTGTCTGCACCCTGGTCTGGACTCATGTATGGGCCCTGTCTGGACTCTGGTCTGGATTCTGGTCTTGACCCTGTCTGGACCCTGTCCAGCCTCTGGTCCGGATTCTGGTCTGGACTCTGATCTTGACCTTGTCTGGACTCTGGTCTGCACTCTGGTCTGACTCTGGTCTGGACTCTGGTCTGCACTCTGGTCTGGACCCTGGTCTGGACTCTGGTCTGGACTCATGTATGGGCCCTGTCTGGACTCTGGTCTGGACTCTGGTCTGGATTCATGTATGAGCCCTGTCTGGACTCTGGTCTGCACTCTGGTCTTGACCCTGTCTGGACCCTGTCCAGCCTCTGGTCCGGACTCTGGTGTGGACTCTGATCTGGACCTTGTCTGGACCCTAGTCTGACTCTGGTCTGGACTCTGGTATGGACCCTGGGCTGGACTCTGGTCTGGACTCTGGTTTGGACCCTGGTCAGGACTCAGGTCTGGTCTCTGGCCTGGACCCTGGTCAGGACCGTGGTCTGGACTCATGTATAGGCCCTGTCTGGATTCTGGTCTGGACTCTGGTCTGCACTCTGGTCTGGACCCTGATCTGGACTTTGGTCTGCACCCTGGTCTGGATTTCGGTCTGCATTCTGGTATGTACCCTGTCCAGACTCTGGTCTGGACCCTGTCTGGACCCTGTTATGGACTCTGGTCTGGAATCTGGTCTGGACTCTTGTCTGACTCTGGTCTGGACTCTTGTATGGACTCTGGTCTGCACTCTGGTCTGGACCCTGTCTGGACCCTGTCTGGACTCTGGTCTGGACCCTGGTCTGGACTCATGTATGGGCCCTGTCTGGACTCTGGTCTGCACTCTGGTCTGGACTCTGGTCTGGACCCTGGTCTGGACTCTGGTCTGGACTCATGTATGAGCCCTGTCTGGACTCTGGTCTGGACCCTGATCTTGACCCTGTCTGGACCCTGTCCAGCCTCTGGTCCGGATTCTGGTCTGGACTCTGATATGGACCTTGTCTGGACCCTGGTCTGACTCTGGTCTGGACTCTGGTCTGGACCCTGGTCTGGACTCTGGTCTGGACTCTGGTTTGGACCCTGGTCAGGACTCAGGTCTGGTCTCTGGCCTGGACCCTGTCTGCACCCTGGTCTGGACTCATGTATGGGCCCTGTCCGACTCTGGTCTGGACTCTGGTCTGCACTCTGGCCTTGACCCTGTCTGGACCCTGTTCGGACTCTGGTCTGGACACTGGTCTGGATTTTGGTCTGCACTCTGGTCTGGACTCTGGTCTGGACTCTGGTGTGGACCCTGGTCTGGACTCATCTATGGGCACTGTCTGGACTCTGGTCTGGACCCTTTCCTGACTCTGATCTGGACTCTGGTCTGGACTCTGGTCTGGACTCTGGTCTGCACTCTGGTCTGGACTCATGTATGGGCCCTGTCTGGACCCTGGTCTGGATCCTGGTCTGGACCCTGTCCAGACTCTGGACGGGACCCTGGTCTGGACTCTGGTCTGGACCCTGGCCTGACTCTGGTCTGGACCCTGGTCTGGATTTTGGTCTGCACTCTGGTCTGGACTCTGGTCTGGACCCTATCTAGACTCTGGTCTGGACCCTGGTCTGGACTCATCTATGGGCCCTGTCTGGACTCTGGGCTGGACCCTGGCCTGACTCTGGTCTGGACTCTGGTCTGGACTCTGGGCTGGACTCATGTATGGGCCTGTCTGGACTCTGGTCTGGATCCTGGTCTGGACCCTGTTTGGACCCTGTCCAGACTCTGGACGGGATCCTGGTTTGGACTCTGGTCTGGACCCTGTCTGGACTCTGGTCTGGACCCTGATCCGGACTTTGGTCTGCACCATGGTCTGGACCCTGTTTGGACCCTGTCCAGACTCTGGTCTGGACCCTGTCTTGACCCTGGTCTGGATTTTGGTCTGCATTCTGGTCTGGACCCTTTCCAGACTCTGGTCTGGACCCATGTCTGACTCTGGTCTGGACCCTGGTCTGACGCTGGTCTGGACTCTGGTCTGGACTCTGGACTGGACTCTGGTCTATACCCTGTCTGGACCCTGTAGGGACTCTGGTCTGGACCCTGGTCTGGACTCATGTATGGGCCCTGTCTGGACTCTGGTCTGGACTCTGTCTGGACTCTGGTCTGCACCCTAGTCTGGACCCTGTTTGGACCCTGTCCAGACTCTGGTCCGGACCCTGGGTTGGATTCTGGTCTGGACCCTATCTAGACTCTGGTCTGGACCCTGATCTGGACACATCTATGGGTCCTGTCTGGACTCTGGTCTGGACTCTGGTCTGGACTCTGGTCTGCTCCCTGTGTGGACCCTGTCCGGACTCTGGTCTGGACCCTGGTCTGGACTCATGTATGGGCCCTGTCTGGACTCTGGTCTGGACTCTGGTCTGCAATCTGGTCTAGACCCTGTCTGGACCCTGTCAGGACTCTGGTCTGGACCCTGGTCTGGACTCATGTATGGGCCCGATCTAGACTCTGGTCTGGACCCTGGTCTGGACTCATCTATGGGCCCTGTCTGGATTCTGGTCTGGACTCTGGCATGTACTCTGGTCTGGACCCTGGTCTGGATTTTGGTCTGCATTCTGGTCTGGACCCTTTCCAGACTCTGGTCTGGACCCATGACTGACTCTGGTCTGGACCCTGGTCTGTCTCTGGTCTGGCCTCTGGTCTGCACTCTGGTCTGGACTCATGTTTGAGCCCTGTCTGGATCCTGTCCAGCCTCTGGTCCGGATTCTGGTCTGGACTCTGATCTGGACCTTGTCTGGACCCTGCTCTGACTCTGGTCTGGACTCTGGTCTGGACCCTGGTGTGACTCTGGTCAGGACTCTGGTTTGGACCCTGGTCTGGACTCAGGTCTGGTCTCTGGCCTAGACCCTGTCTACACCCTGGTCTGGACTCATGTATGGGCCCTGTCTGGACTCTGGTCTGGAGTCTGGTCTGCACTCTGGTCTGGACCCTGGTCTGGACTCTGGTCTGGACTCATGTATGGGCCCTGTCTGGACTCTGGTCTGGAGTCTGGTCTGCACTCTGGTCTGGACCCTTTCCAGACTCTGGTCTGGACCCATGTCTGACTCTGGTCTGGACCCTGGTCTGACTCTGGTCTGGACTCTGGTCTGCACTCTGGTCTGGACTCATGTATGAGCCCTGTCTGGACTCTGGTCTGCATTCTGGTCTTGACCCTGTCTGGACCCTGTCCAGCCTCTGGTCCGGATTCTGGTATGGACTCTGATCTGGACCTTGTCTGGACCCTGGTCTGACTCTGGTCTGGTCTCTGGCCTGGACCCTGTTTGCACCCTGGTCTGGACTCATGAATGGGCCCTGTCCGACTCTGGTCGGGACTCTGGTCTGCACTCTGGCCTTGACCCTCTCTGGACCCTGATTGGACTCTGGTCTGGACACTGGTCTGGATTTTGGTCTGCACTCTGGTCTGGACTCTGGTCTGGACCCTATCTAGACTCTGGTCTTGACCCTGGTCTGGACTCATCTATGGGCCCTGTCTGGACTCTGGTCTGGACCCTGGTCTGGACCCTGGCCTGACTCTGGTCTGGACTCTGGTCTGGACCCTGGTCTGGACCCTGGTCTGGACTCTGGTCTGCACTCTGGTCTGGACTCATGTATGGGCCCTGTCTGGACTCTGTTCTGGATCCTGGTCGGGACCCTGTTTTGACCCTGTCCAGAGTCTGGACCGGACCCTGGTACGGACTCTGGTCTGGACCCTGTCTAGACCCTGTCCGGACTCTGGTCTGGACTCATGTATGGGCCCTGTCTGGACTCTGGTCTGGACTCTGGTCTGCACTCTGGTCTGGACCCTGTCTGGACTCTGGTCTGGATCCTGATCTGGACGTTGGTCTGCACCCTGGTCTGGACCCTTTTTGGACCCTGTACAGACTCTGGTCTGGACCCTGGTCTGGATTTTGGTCTGCATTCTGGTCTGGACCCTGGTCTGGATTTTGGTCTGCATTCTGGTCTGGACCCTTTACAGACTCTGGTCTGGACCCATGTCTGACTCTGGTCTGGACCCTGGTCTGACGCTGGTCTGGACTCTGGTCTGGACTCTGGACTGGACTCTGGTCTATACCCTCTCTGGACCCTGTCGGGACTCTGGTCTGGACCCTGGTCTGGACTCATGTATGGGCCCTGTCTGGACTCTGGTCTGGACCCTGTCCGGACTCTGGTCTGCACCCTGGTCTGGACCCTGGTTGGACCCTGTCCAGACTGTGGTCCGGACGCTGGTTTGGACTCTGGTCTGGACCCTATCTAGACTCTGGTCTGGACCCTGGTCTGGACTCTTCTATGGGCCCTGTCTGAATTCTGGTCTGGACTCTGGTCTGCACTCTGGTCTGGACCCTGATCTGGACTCATCTATGGGTCCTGTCTGGACTCTGGTCTGGACTCTGGTCTGGACCCTGTCTGGACCCTGTCAGGACTCTGGTCTGGACTCTGGTCTGGACTCATGTATGGGCCCTATCTAGACTCTGGTCTGGACCCTGGTCTGGACTCATCAATTGGCCCTGTCTGGATTCTGGACTGGACTCTGGTCTGCACTCTGGTCTGGACCCTGGTCTGGATTTTGGTCTGCATTCTGGTCTGGACCCTTTCCAGACTCTGGTCTGGACCCATGTCTGACTCTGGTCTGGACCCTGGTCTGACTCTGGTCTGGACTCTGGTCTGCACTCTGGTCTGGACTCATGTATGAGCCCTGTCTGGACTCTGGTCTGCATTCTGGTCTTGACCCTGTCTGGACCCTGTCCAGCCTCTGGTCCGGATTCTGGTATGGACTCTGATCTAGACCTTGTCTGGACCCTGGTCTGACTCTCGTCTGGACTCTGGATTGGACCCTGGTCAGGACTCAGATCTGGTCTCTGGCCTGGACTCTGTTTGCACCCTGGTCTGGACTCATGAATGGGCCCTGTCCGACTCTGGTCTGGATTCTGGTCTGCACTCTGGCCTTGACCCTGTCTGGACCCTGATCGGACTCTGGTCTGGACACTGGTCTGGATTTTGGTCTGCACTCTGGTCTGGACTCTGGTCTGGACCCTATCTAGACTCTGGTCTTGACCCTGGTCTGGACTCATCTATGGGCCCTGTCTGGACTCTGGTCTGGACCCTGGTCTGGACCCTGGCCTGACTCTGGTCTGGACTCTGGTCTGGACCCTGGTCTGGACCCTGGTCTGGACTCTGGTCTGCACTCTGGTCTGGACTCATGTATGGGCCCTGTCTGGACTCTGTTCTGGATCCTGGTCGGGACCCTGTTTTGACCCTGTCCAGAGTCTGGACCGGACCCTGGTTTGGACTCTGGTCTGGACCCTGTCTAGACCCTGTCCGGACTCTGGTCTGGACTCATGTATGGGCCCTGTCTGGACTCTGGTCTGGACTCTGGTCTGCACTCTGGTCTGGACCCTGTCTGGACTCTGGTCTGGATCCTTATCTGGACGTTGGTCTGCACCCTGGTCTGGACCCTGTTTGGACCCTGTCCAGACTCTGGTCTGGACCCTGGTCTGGATTTTGGTCTGCATTCTGGTCTGGACCCTTTACAGACTCTGGTCTGGACCCATGTCTGACTCTGGTCTGGACCCTGGTCTGACGCTGGTCTGGACTCTGGTCTGGACTCTGGACTGGACTCTGGTCTATACCCTGTCTGGACCCTGTCGGGACTCTGGTCTGGACCCTGGTCTGGACTCATGTATGGGCCCTGTCTGGACTCTGGTCTGGACCCTGTCCGGACTCTGGTCTGCACCCTGGTCTGGACCCTGGTTGGACCCTGTCCAGACTCTGGTCCGGACGCTGGTTTGGACTCTGGTCTGGACCCTATCTAGACTCTGGTCTGGACCCTGGTCTGGACTCATCTATGGGCCCTGTCTGGATTCTGGTCTGGACTCTGGTCTGCACTCTGATCTGGACCCTGATCTGGACTCATCTATGGGTCCTGTCTGGACTCTGGTCTGGACTCTGGTCTGGACCCTGTCTGGACCCTGTCAGGACTCTGGTCTGGACTCTGGTCTGAACTCATGTATGGGCCCTATCTAGACTCTGGTCTGGACCCTGGTCTGGACTCATCTATTGGCCCTGTCTGGATTCTGGTCTGGACTCTGGTCTGCACTCTGGTCTGGACCCTGTCTGGACCCTGGTCTGGATTTTGGTCTGCATTCTGGTCTGGACCCTTTCCAGACTCTGGTCTGGACCCATGTCTGACTCTGGTCTGGACCCTGGTCTGACTCTGGTCTGGACTCTGGTCTGCACTCTGGTCTGGACTCATGTATGAGCCCTGTCTGGACTCTGGTCTGCATTCTGGTCTTGACCCTGTCTGGACCCTGTCCAGCCTCTGGTCCGGATTCTGGTCTGGACTCTGATCTGGACCTTGTCTGGACCCTGGTCTGACTCTGGTCTGGACCCTGGTCTGCACTCTGGTCTGGACTCATGTTTGAGCCCTGTCTGGATCCTGTCCAGCCTCTGGTCCGGATTCTGGTCTGGACTCTGATCTGGACCTTGTCTGGACCCTGGTCTGACTCTGGTCTGGACTCTGGTCTGGACCCTGGTGTGACTCTGGTCAGGACTCTGGTTTGGACCCTGGTCTGGACTCAGGTCTGGTCTCTGGCCTAGACCCTGTCTACACCCTGGTCTGGACTCATGTATGGGCCCTGTCTGGACTCAGGTCTGGTCTCTGGCCTGGACCCTGTCTGCACCCTGGTCTGGACTCTTGTATGGGCCCTGTCTGACTCTGGTCTGGTTTCTGGCCTGGACCCTGTCTGGACCCTGGTCTGGATTCTGGTCAGCAATCTGGTCTGGACCCTTTCCAGACTCTGGTCTGGACCCTGGTCTGACTCTGGTCTGGACTCTGGTCTGGACCCTGGTCTGGACTCATGTATGGGCCCTGTCTGGACTCTGGTCTGGACTCTGGTCTGCACTCTGGTCTGGACCCTGTCCGGAGTCAGGTCTGGACCCTGGTCTGGACTCATGTATGGGCCCTGTCTGGACTCTGGTCTGGACTCTGGTCTGCACTCTGGTCTGGACCCTGTCTGGACCCTGGTCTGGACTCTGGTCTGGACCCTGGTCTGGACTCATCTATGGGCCCTGTCTGGACTCTGGTCTGGACTCTGGTCTGCATTCTGGTCTGTACCCTGTCTGGACCCTGTCGGGACTCTGGTCCGGACCCTGGTTTGGACTCTGGTCTGGACACTATCTAGACTCTGGTCTTGACGCTGTCTGGACCCTGTCCAAACTCTGGTCCGGATTCTAGTCTGGACTCTGGTCTTCACTCTGATCTGGACCCTGTCTAGACCCTGTCCGGACTCCGGTCAGGACTCATGTATGGGCCCTGTCTGGACTCTGGTCTGGACACTGGTCTGCACTCTGGTCTTGACCCTGTCTGGACCCTGTCTGGACTCTGGTCTGGACCCCGATCTGGACTTTGGTCTGCACCCTGGTCTGGACCCTGTTTGGACCCTGTCTGGACCGTGGTATAGATTTTGGTCTGCATTCTGGTCTGGACCCTTTCCAGACTCTGGTCTGGACCCTGGTCTGACTCTGGTTTGGACTCTGGTCTGGACCCTATCTAGACTCTGGTCTGGACCCTGGTCTGGACTCTTCTATGGGCCCTGTCTGGATTCTGGTCTGGACTCTGGTCTGCACTCTGGTCTGGACCCTGATCTGGACTCATCTATGGGTCCTGTCTGGACTCTGGTCTGGACTCTGGTCTGGACCCTGTCTGGACCCTGTCAGGACTCTGGTCTGGACTCTGGTCTGGACTCATGTATGGGCCCTATTTAGACTCTGGTCTGGACCCTGGTCTGGACTCATCAATTGGCCCTGTCTGGATTCTGGACTGGACTCTGGTCTGCACTCTGGTCTGGACCCTGTCTGGACCCTGGTCTGGATTTTGGTCTGCATTCTGGTCTGGACCCTTTCCAGACTCTGGTCTGGACCCATGTCTGACTCTGGTCTGGACCCTGGTCTGACTCTGGTCTGGACTCTGGTCTGCACTCTGGTCTGGACTCATGTATGAGCCCTGTCTGGACTCTGGTCTGCATTCTGGTATTTACCCTGTCTGGACCCTGTCCAGCCTCTGGTCCGGATTCTGGTATGGACTCTGATCTAGACCTTGTCTGGACCCTGGTCTGACTCTCGTCTGGACTCTGGTTTGGACCCTGGTCAGGACTCAGATCTGGTCTCTGGCCTGGACTCTGTTTGCACCCTGGTCTGGACTCATGAATGGGCCCTGTCCGACTCTGGTCTGGATTCTGGTCTGCACTCTGGCCTTGACCCTGTCTGGACCCTGATCGGACTCTGGTCTGGACACTGGTCTGGATTTTGGTCTGCACTCTGGTCTGGACTCTGGTCTGGACCCTATCTAGACTCTGGTCTTGACCCTGGTCTGGACTCATCTATGGGCCCTGTCTGGACTCTGGTCTGGACCCTGGTCTGGACCCTGGCCTGACTCTGGTCTGGACTCTGGTCTGGACCCTGGTCTGGACCCTGGTCTGGACTCTGGTCTGCACTCTGGTCTGGACTCATGTATGGGCCCTGTCTGGACTCTGTTCTGGATCCTGGTCGGGACCCTGTTTTGACCCTGTCCAGAGTCTGGACCGGACCCTGGTTTGGACTCTGGTCTGGACCCTGTCTAGACCCTGTCCGGACTCTGGTCTGGACTCATGTATGGGCCCTGTCTGGACTCTGGTCTGGACTCTGGTCTGCACTCTGGTCTGGACCCTGTCTGGACTCTGGTCTGGATCCTGATCTGGACGTTGGTCTGCACCCTGGTCTGGACCCTGTTTGGACCCTGTCCAGACTCTGGTCTGGACCCTGGTCTGGATTTTGGTCTGCATTCTGGTCTGGACCCTTTACAGACTCTGGTCTGGACCCATGTCTGACTCTGGTCTGGACCCTGGTCTGACGCTGGTCTGGACTCTGGTCTGGACTCTGGACTGGACTCTGGTCTATACCCTGTCTGGACCCTGTCGGGACTCTGGTCTGGACCCTGGTCTGGACTCATGTATGGGCCCTGTCTGGACTCTGGTCTGGACCCTGTCCGGACTCTGGTCTGCACCCTGGTCTGGACCCTGGTTGGACCCTGTCCAGACTCTGGTCCGGACGCTGGTTTGGACTCTGGTCTGGACCCTATCTAGACTCTGGTCTGGACCCTGGTCTGGACTCATCTATGGGCCCTGTCTGGATTCTGGTCTGGACTCTGGTCTGCACTCTGATCTGGACCCTGATCTGGACTCATCTATGGGTCCTGTCTGGACTCTGGTCTGGACTCTGGTCTGGACCCTGTCTGGACCCTGTCAGGACTCTGGTCTGGACTCTGGTCTGAACTCATGTATGGGCCCTATCTAGACTCTGGTCTGGACCCTGGTCTGGACTCATCTATTGGCCCTGTCTGGATTCTGGTCTGGACTCTGGTCTGCACTCTGGTCTGGACCCTGTCTGGACCCTGGTCTGGATTTTGGTCTGCATTCTGGTCTGGACCCTTTCCAGACTCTGGTCTGGACCCATGTCTGACTCTCGTCTGGACCCTGGTCTGACTCTGGTCTGGACTCTGGTCTGCACTCTGGTCTGGACTCATGTATGAGCCCTGTCTGGACTCTGGTCTGCATTCTGGTCTTGACCCTGTCTGGACCCTGTCCAGCCTCTGGTCCGGATTCTGGTCTGGACTCTGATCTTGACCTTGTCTGGACCCTGGTCTGACTCTGGTCTGGCCTCTGGTCTGCACTCTGGTCTGGACTCATGTTTGAGCCCTGTCTGGATCCTGTCCAGCCTCTGGTCCGGATTCTGGTCTGGACTCTGATCTGGACCTTGTCTGGACCCTGGTCTGACTCTGGTCTGGACTCTGGTCTGGACCCTGGTGTGACTCTGGTCAGGACTCTGGTTTGGACCCTGGTCTGGACTCAGGTCTGGTCTCTGGCCTAGACCCTGTCTACACCCTGGTCTGGACTCATGTATGGGCCCTGTCTGGACTCAGGTCTGGTCTCTGGCCTGGACCCTGTCTGCACCCTGGTCTGGACTCTTGTATGGGCCCTGTCTGACTCTGGTCTGGTTTCTGGCCTGGACCCTGTCTGGACCCTGGTCTGGATTCTGGTCAGCAATCTGGTCTGGACCCTTTCCAGACTCTGGTCTGGACCCTGGTCTGACTCTGGTCTGGACTCTGGTCTGGACCCTGGTCTGGACTCATGTATGGGCCCTGTCTGGACTCTGGTCTGGACTCTGGTCTGCACTCTGGTCTGGACCCTGTCCGGAGTCAGGTCTGGACCCTGGTCTGGACTCATGTATGGGCCCTGTCTGGACTCTGGTCTGGACTCTGGTCTGCACTCTGGTCCGGACCCTGGTTTGGACTCTGGTCTGGACCCTATCTAGACTCTGGTCTGGACCCTGGTCTGGACTCTGGTCTGCATTCTGGTCTGTACCCTGTGTGGACCCTGCCCGGACTCTGGTCTTGACCCTGGTCTGGACTTTGGTCTGCATTCTGGTCTGGACCCATGTCTGGCTCTGGTCTGGACCCTGGTCTGACTCTGGTCTGGACCCTATCTAAACTCTGGTCTGGACTCTGGTCTGGACTCATCTATGGGCCCTGTATGGACTCTGGTCTGGACTCTGGTCTGCATTCTGGTCTGTACCCTGTCTGGACCCTGTCGGGACTCTGGTCCGGACCCTGGTTTGTACTCTGGTCTGGACACTATCTAGACTCTGGTCTTGACGCTGGCTGGACCCTGTCCAAACTCTGGTCCGGATTCTATTCTGGACTCTGGTCTTCACTCTGGTCTGGACCCTGTCTAGACCCTGTCCGGACTCCGGTCAGGACTCATGTATGGGCCCTGTCTGGACTCTGGTCTGGACACTGGTCTGCACTCTGGTCTTGACCCTGTCTGGACCCTGTCTGGACTCTGGTCTGGACCCCGATCTGGACTTTGGTCTGCACCCTGGTCTGGACCCTGTTTGGACCCTGTCTGGACCGTGGTATGGATTTTGGTCTGCATTCTGGTCTGGACCCTTTCCAGACTCTGGTCCGGATTCTAGTCTGGACTCTGGTCTTCACTCTGGTCTGGACCCTGTCTAGACCCTGTCCGGACTCCGGTCAGGACTCATGTATGGACCCTGGTCTGACTCTGGTTTGGACTCTGGTCTTTACTCTGGTCTGTACCCTGTCTGGACCCTGTCGGGACTCTGGTCTGGACCCTGGTCTGGACTCATGTATGGGCCCTGTCTGGACTCTGGTCTGGATCCTGTCCGGACTCTGGTCTGGATCCTGTCCGGACTCTGGTCTGGACCCTGGTCTGGACTTTGTTCTGCACCCTGGTCTGGACCCTGTTTGGACCCTGTCCAGACTCTGGTCCGGACCCTGGTTTGAACTCTGGTCTGGACCCTGGTCTGGACTCTGGTCTGCATTCTGGTCTGTACCCTGTGTGGACCCTGCCCGGACTCTGGTTTGAACCCTGGTCTGGACATTGTTCTGCACCCTGGTCTGGACCTTGTATGGACCCTGTCCAGTCTCTGGTCCGGACCCTGGTTTGGACTCTGATCTGAACCCTATCTAGACTCTGGTCTGGACCCTGGTCTGGACTCATCTATGGGCCCTGTCTGGATTCTGGTCTGGATTCTGGTCTGCACTCTGGTCTGGACCCTGTCTTGACCCTGGTCTGGACTTTGGTCTGCATTCTGGTCTGGACCCATGTCTGACTCTGGTCTGGACCCTGGTCTGACTCTGGTCTGGACTCAGGTCTGCACTCTACTCTGGACTCTGGTCTGGACTCAGGTCTGCATTCTGGTCTGGACCCATGTCTGACTCTGGTCTGGACCCTGGTCTGACTCTGGTCTGGACTTTGGTCTGCATTCTGGTCTGGACCCATGTCTGACTCTGGTCTGGACCCTGGTCTGACTCTGGTCTGGACTCTGGTGTGGACTCTGTTCTGGACCCTATCTAAACTCTGGTCTGGACTCTGGTCTGGACTCTGGTCTGTACCCTATCTGGACCCTGTCGGGACTCTAGTCTGGACCCTGGTCTGGACTCATGTATGGGCCCTGTCTGGACTCTGGTCTGGATGCTGTCCGGACTCTGGTCTGGACTTTGTTCTGCACCCTGGTCTGGACCCTGTTTGGACCCTGTCCAGACTCTGGTCCGGACCCTGGTTTGAACTCTGGTCTGGACCCTGGTCTGGACTCTGGTCTGCATTCTGGTCTGTACCCTGTGTGGACCCTGCCCGGACTCTGGTTTGAACCCTGGTCTGGACATTGTTCTGCACCCTGGTCTGGACCTTGTATGGACCCTGTCCAGTCTCTGGTCCGGACCCTGGTTTGGACTCTGATCTGAACCCTATCTAGACTCTGGTCTGGACCCTGGTCTGGACTCATCTATGGGCCCTGTCTGGATTCTGGTCTGGATTCTGGTCTGCACTCTGGTCTGGACCCTGTCTTGACCCTGGTCTGGACTTTGGTCTGCATTCTGGTCTGGACCCATGTCTGACTCTGGTCTGGACCCTGGTCTGACTCTGGTCTGGACTCAGGTCTGCACTCTAGTCTGGACTCTGGTCTGGACTCAGGTCTGCATTCTGGTCTGGACCCATGTCTGACTCTGGTCTGGACCCTGGTCTGACTCTGGTCTGGACTCTGGTGTGGACTCTGGTCTGGACCCTATCTAAACTCTGGTCTGGACTCTGGTCTGGACTCATCTATGGGCCCTGTATGGACTCTGGTCTGGACTCTGGTCTGCATTCTGGTCTGTACCCTGTCTGGACCCTGTCGGGACTCTGGTCTGGACCCTGGTTTGGACTCTGGTCTGGACACTATCTAGACTCTGGTCTTGACGCTGTCTGGACCCTGTCCAAACTCTGGTCCGGATTCTAGTCTGGACTCTGGTCTGCACTCTGGTCTGGACCCTGTCTAGACCCTGTCCGGACTCCGGTCAGGACTCATGTATGGGCCCTGTCTGGACTCTGGTCTGGACACTGGTCTGCACTCTGGTCTTGATCCTGTCTGGACCCTGTCTGGACTCTGGTCTGGACCCCGATCTGGACTTTGGTCTGCACCCTGGTCTGGACCCTGTTTGGACCCTGTCTGGACCGTGGTGTGGATTTTGGTCTGCATTCTGGTCTGGACCCTTTCCAGACTCTGGTCTGGACCCTGGTCTGACTCTGGTTTGGACTCTGGTCTGCACTCTGGTCTTGACCCTGTCTGGACCCTGTCTGGACTCTGGTCTGGACCCCGATCTGGACGTGGGTCTGCACCCTGGTCTGGACCCTGTTTGGACCCTGTCTGGACCGTGGTCTGGATTTTGGTCTGCATTCTGGTCTGGACCCTTTCCAGACTCTGGTCTGGACCCTGGTCTGACTCTGGTTTGGACTCTGGTCTGCACTCTGGTCTGTACCCTGTCTGGACCCTGTCGGGACTCTGGTCTGGACCCTGGTCTGGACTCATGTATGGGCCCTGTCTGGACTCTGGTCTGGACCCTGTCCGGACTCTGGTCTGGACCCTGGTCTGGACTTTGTTCTGCACCCTGGTCTGGACCCTGTTTGGACCCTGTCCAGACTCTGGTCCGGACCCTGGTTTGGACTCTGGTCTGGACCCTATCTAGACTCTGGTCTGGACCCTGATTTGGACTCATCTATGGGCCCTGTCTGGATTCTGGTCCGGACCCTGGTTTGAACTCTGGTCTGGACCCTGGTCTGGACTCTGGTCTGCATTCTGGTCTGTACCCTGTGTGGACCCTGCCCGGACTCTGGTTTGAACCCTGGTCTGGACATTGGTCTGCACCCTGGTCTGGACCTTGTATGGACCCTATCTACACTCTGGTCTGGACCCTGGTCTGGACTCATCTATGGGCCCTTTCTGGATTCTGGTCTGGATTCTGGTCTGCA